>NC_081788.1:9893570-9928570 GCF_963082965.1 Carassius carassius | reverse complement strand
TGCAGTCCGTGTGCATTTCGTATGTGGTGCAGAAGCAGCACGGATTCATACTCATTGTGCTCTCATGCCCGTTTCACACATAATCCGTCTGCAGTGCGTATGCTTTGCATATTTTTTTTCGCACCCATGTTAACGGATTCCAGCGTTCACACTGCACGCGGTTGCGGTCCGTCAGTGCGTTCCAGGAGCAGTGCGTCTGCAGCAGTGCAGCAATCGTTTACGTACCAAGTCTATTTTTGCTGTCCTGCATGCGCTGAATTAAAGTGAAAGCGCATTGTTCGAGGGAAAAATGAACATGGATTGACACGGAAATGCAGTCATTTCACAATAGATGTATACTAATTAAAGCCTAATGTTATTTAAGACCCATTGGATTGCGTGTAATAAAGATTTAATTGCAAAAGGCACGAGAGTCGACTGTTTCTGTCAGTGGTGAGTTTTAATTTTAATTGTTTGTGATATCCTAACAAGAAAAGTAGGCTAATGTTGTATTTAAATGTGTTGCATCTTGTTTCAGCAACTTATTATAAAAACCTAGCAGTCAAATGCATGAGTAATACGTTGTTTATATTTGAATTTAAATGTCTATGATAGATTGTTACTGTACTGTGATAAAAGAGTATCACAATGCTGAAAAAGCTTTTTGATTTGTTTTTGTTTTTTTACATGATTTGATGTAATGGACAAATGTTGTGTTTTGTGGCTTAAACAGCCGCGCATCAGTAGCGGACTTCAAACGCGTCCTGTGTGAAAGCACAATGAGGCCGTGCTGCTTCAGCACCACATACGTAACGCACACTGCTGCAGACGCACCGCTCCTGGAACACACTGACGGACCGCAACCGCGTGAACGCATGGAATCCGTTAACATGGGTGCGTAAAAAAATACGCAACGCATACGCACTGCAGACGGATTATGTGTGAAACAGGCGTAGGGTTGTTTGCTCCTTGTGCAATGTGGAATTAGTTTACAGCTTTCCCAAGCACCTTGTGATGCATTTTGGAAACATGAGATGAGCCCCTGGTCTAATGCACCACCTGGCTTGAGAAACCCGTTCTAAAAGACTTACTTTTATTCATTATTTTATTTGGGTAACACACATATTCTGAATGCCTTTGGCAGAATTCAAATGAGCCATTTTAATCTAGATTAATCTAGATTAATTCCAAGATTACAGTGAGATTAATCTAGATTAAAAAAATTAATCTATGCCCACCACTAATATATATATATATATATATATATATATATATATATATATAGTACAGAACTATTTTTAATGTTTTTGAAAGAAGTTTCTTCTGCTCATCAAGCCTGCATTTATTTGATCAAAAATACAGAAAAAACTGTAATATTGTGAAATATTATTACAATTTAAAATAATAGTTATCTATTTGAATATACTTAAAAAAAATATTTATTCCTGTGATGCAAAGCTGAATTTTCAGCATCATTACTCCAGCCTTCAGTGTCACATGTAACATCCAGTCTATCACATGATCCTTTAGAAATCATTCTAATATTCTGATTTATTATGAGTGTTGGAAACAGTTCTGCTGTCTAATATATTTGATGAATAAAAGGTTAAAAATAACTGCATTTATTCAAAATAAAAATCTAATAATATGTATTCTAATAATATATTTTCTTTACTATCACTTTTTATCAATTTAACACATCCTTGCTGAATAAAAGTATTGATTTTATTTAAAAAGAAGAAAGAAAAAAAATTACTGACCAGTAGTGTATATTGTTATTACAAAATATTTATATTTTAAAAACATAGGTTCTTTTTTTTTTTTCTTTTTTTTTTTTACTTTTTATTCATCAAAGTATCCTAAAAAAGTATCACATGTTCTGAAAAAATATTAAGCAGCAGAACTGTTTCCAACTTTGATAATGAATCATCATATTAGAATAATTTCTAAAGGATCATGTGATAATGATCCTAAAAATTCAGCTTTGCATCACAGAAATAAATGATAATTTAAAGTATAATAAATGTAAAAACAATTATTTTAAGTTGTAATAATATATCACAATATACATTTTTTTTCTGTATTTTTCATCAAATAAATGCAGGCTTGATGAGCAGAAGAAACTTATTTCAAAAACATTAAAAATAGTAATGTTTCCAAACTTTTGGTCTGTACTGTATATATATATATATATATATATATATATATATATATATATATATACATACATACTGTATAAACACACTGTATAGGCCTGTCAGTGAATTAAAAAAAATAATCAAATAATTGATATGAATATAAACCATCCAAATGAATACAGTTAAGAGACATTGTTATTTTGACAGACAGTTGAATCATGCCAAACATGCTTTGCATTTTGAAGGGAAGTCTGGCTTCATTTGCTCAAATATAAGAGGAGAATTCTTCACAGAACAGAATGATGATAAGGGGACATGAATACATTTTATTATTACATTATTTAGTTTCTTTTAAAATTTTGTCCATTAATTTTCAGTGCATTTAGCTCCTTGTTTAATGAGAGAAGATAAAATATGATGCAGAGATGTCCTTTGACACTATAGCAGCACTTAGTTGGCCATCTCGTTACCATTTTTATTTGGTGCTTTTATTTCATACCAGTTTATCTTCAATATTATCTTGGTAGTTAATCTTGGTTATTTAATTTAGCCACACAAAGACTGCAAATTTATTTTTTTATCATCTAATTTGAAAAAATAATTACTCTTAATTAAAAATGGCTCTTAATTATATTAATCAAATTATATTAGACATTTACTAGGCTAAATAATTGTCCTGTTAATATTCTGCCTATTTTGACATTTGACATGTGAACTAAGTTGAAACTGTATGATTATTAACAGTGTTAAACATACTTAGAAGCATTAATATGTTAACTTTAGAAAGCCCAAAATATTTTATTTGCTTTTATTGTAATTGTAAACAGATTTTATTATTTATTTATTTATTTGTAGAGTTATGTCATATTCTACTGCGTATGATTAAGTGGTTCATTGTTAGCATATCAAAGGCTTTTGCATTTCAAGCTCCTTATCTTTTAGTTTTAATGAGTCAGCTGCAGCTTTAAATGTGAAGCACACGGCACATTCAGAATCAGCTCAAAGTCCTGACTAAAGAGGGTGACAAAAGACCTGAGAGAAACACTTGAAGTACTCTGGAACATTAGCTGTGATTGCTATTCAAAACGCTCTAAAACATAATTGACTTTCTGTTTTACTTGAACAAAGAGTTACTTAAATATTTTCTCATGCAAATCCTGTCTTGTCTTTTAAATCTGCAACAAAATGTTTGTGAATTTTTTAAGAAATAATCCACCAATGAAAAAGAAAGTTGTCATTATTAATCCATCCTTACTTGTTCCAAACCTGTATGCTGTTATTTTTCTATATTATTTTCTATAAAATAAAAGTAAATAAAATATTCCAAGTCACGTCACTTGACATCAAACAGAAATTAACAATGAAGACGAAGCTTTTCAGTGAACAGACAACGTCTGTCCGATTAATTTCAATCATTTGACAACTAGTCAACCATCATGAACAATACCTAGTATGAACTACTTTTACTCTGTTGTGCCTTTTTTGTAGTTTCAGAGACTTGACAGACATTTTTACTATCAGGGCTATTAATAGTTTTTTTTTTTTTTTGCGAGTTGCCAAGTCAGCATTTCTCATTTTCCTTTAGTTTAACTTGATGTATTAAAATATCAATGTGAAATTCCTTAAAAATGTTTTCTACAGAGAAACAGAAGTTTGGAATGTTCTAATGTTACACAACTGGGCGAGTAAATGATAACTAAAATTTTAGTCTAACTATCCCTTTAATAATTGTTTCCCATTTCCCTTTTCTCTCCACCATCATCTCTCTCATGTGTTTCACTCTCAGACCGTGCAGACAGGTTTGGCTGCAGTGAGCTTTCGCTGTGCTCAACAGGACGCCACATCCAGTGTTCAGAAACCAGGAAAGACCAACCGAGATAAGGAGAGAACAGAGAGAGAGGGGAAGTGATGGAGGTAGTTGGAGTAGATGGAGTAGTTGATTGGATGGAGGCAGACCTGAATGTGAGCTTGCAGCTGATTGTAAGAAAGGGGCAGGGTTTAAGCAGATTGTACTGTGGTAGTCCAACATATAACCCTAGTAGCCAGGGCCTGCTCTAGCCCTTTGGTTGCCCTAGGCGAGATTGAGTTTTGCGCCCCCAGGCTGAGTATCCCTGGTCTCAGTGGTCTGTGTTTCACTGGGACCAGGAATGCTAGATGTGGCCCCTTCACCTGCAACAGCCAGATCAGTGGTGTTAAATTAAATTATAACCATGTAGGTTATCAGTGAAGTTCCGTTTGCTAGTAATATTAGACCGCTTCATTTTACATCCAACATATTTGTCGCCCTAGGCAACCGCCTAGTTTATGGAAGCAAAATAATGACTTATGTCTTTGAAACAAAAAAGCATGCTGAATAGCACTAACTGAAAAATAATGCATTGAATTAACAGTACTTGCATTTTAATGCCTTGAATTTCCAGGGCTTGCATTGTTAGGTCCTGAAATTTGATATAGTTGTTCATTTAAGCTGTGAATATTTCAATTAAAAATATTTCACACACCTTTTCATAATTAAAAAATCAATAATTCATATTCACGTTCCAGAATTCACTTCCAAAATATTAAATCGGTTAAAAATACGATGTATAATATTCAACAGGCAAATTTCGGTCCATTTTATTTCACTTTCCAAATTCGCTTCCACAAATTCAGTGGTTAAAATTCGGCAGATAATTCGCCCTTTCACATCCGGGAGCTGCAGGAATAGCAGTAGAGCACAGAGGCATGATCTCCATCTGCTGTCAGTCGCTCACCAACAGGTGGTGCAAGCAGCTGTTAAATAAGGCCAAAGCAACAGGTGGATTAAGTAATACAGTTACAAAAACTGATCTGCAGAAATTAAGCAAGCACTAAGTAGAAGTTTTGATTATCGGGGCATGTGGAAAAGCTGATTGTGCGTATGTTTATTTCAACCCCTTTGCTGTGACCAAGTAAGCAGCATTCAAAGGAGATTATAATGGTGTTTTACCCAACGCTGAATTACAGAACTAACATTACATCTAAGGAAGACATATATTGCTTTCGGTTGTTTAGTTTGCCTAACTTTGTGTCATGGCTTGTGAGTCGCTGTGCTTTAATACTGGGGATCCCCTCACGTCACACTCCAGGATTCCCCAATGACGAGTAGCCTAACGCTTCTCAGTCAATTAATACTGTGATATAAGACCTCAGATCTCAAAATAGATTTTATTGAGGATTATGCAAACTATATACAGGCAAGCAAATTGGGTCAAAAAGAATCCAATGCGCTGCATTTTCTTTATAATTGATTTCCATTACCACTGGTCTATAAAGTCGACAGTCACACAAAGATATCAATACCATGATTAGTTTTAACAATATGCAACCAATTTATATTAACATAAAAAATGAGTTAAAAACAATCTAGGTATATTCTGAAAATGTAAACTGAAGAAATTATTGACGTGCTACCGCACCCAAGGGACCGTCTGACAATTCCACTGACTGGGTTAAAAAGTCCAATGTGTTTTAATTAAAATTTTAAATAACACAGTCAAATTCTTAATCTTGTATTTCTCATAGTGATTTTCTACAGGTGAGATTTTGCCAATACCTCCCTTCATATATTTACAGTATACAATCATTTACATATTAAAGATCCCTGGAAAGGGTTTTCATGTTCCAACAGTTGTAGTACATTGCTAGATACAAGACTGACTTACTAGGGATGGGCGTTTTCCACAAATATCACATTCGACTATTTGAGCTCACACAAAAAAAGAATATTCGAATATTCGTTTATTTAAATTAAGTTTAATGAGTCAGACATTTTTCAGCAACATTTGTTTTCGTCATTTTGAACAAGCTTACACACAATAAGCTTGAACATTACACATCGTGTTTTGTAGCTGAAAACCTTTTACAAATGCGTGCAAACAAATAAAAGTACAGATTAAAAGCAAAAAAATAATAATAAGTGAACAAAGAAAAAACGTAAAGCAGCCTGCAGCAATTAGGCTATTGTACATTTAACTTTTAAACTGTCAGCAAATCTTTTTTTCTTTTTTTCTATTCTTTCAAATGTTCTTGTTAAGAAATACGGGCATGTAAACATGATTGGGGGAAAGTCGGCTAATAAGGCCGGCCGCGGAGAAAACACGCTCTGATGGCACAGACGTTGTCGGGACTCACAATAACAGTGTGCTAAGCGAATAAGTTTTGTGAAACGCTTCGTGTTTTCGTTTCACCACTGAATGGGATCCTCATCTGGTGGAATACATGGAATACATGGCTCCAGCAAGAACTGCTCCCACTCGTCTCGGCTGGACTCTCTGTAATCATCGCTGAAGTACTGGCTCAGCCTTTTCCTACGAGTTGTTATTGCATCCTCTTCATCGTTGGTGACGGCGGCTGCATCCGCACCACTTGCATCAAGGAAAATGTTCTGATAATGTTCAAATAAAGTTTTTTTTTTCTTAATTCTCTCATGTTTTCATCGAGAAACCTGAGATGTTTGTGCCGAGGGTCTAGGGCAGACGCGAGAAGAGGAGTTTTCACTGTATTCTCCAAGTTAGCGGTGTTTATTCGTTGCATGAGAGATGCTGCAACAATGTTCTTGGATCACTTTCTGTGATTCTCCACGGCATATTTGAAGTACTGTAGAAGACCGCAGTTCTTAGGGGGCGTTCACTTATCGCGTCTTTTGCATGCTCAAGTTCGTTATTTCCAATGTAGGCGCGCGGTATGCGCGCTCATAATGGAAGCGACGCGGTCGCGATGCGCACGCGGTGCGACGCGCCCGTTTTTTCCAGGCGCGTCCGAACAGCATCGAGTTAAAAACATCTCAACTTTCAGAATGCCGCAAGCGCACCGCAGGTCATGTGACAAGAACTAAACATTCAGCTTCATCCTTTCCCGTAACAACGTTGAAAGCTCAGCCAAGATGAAGGAACTGCTGATCATAGCTGTATATGGATTGCCATTTTTAAATAAATTTAGTAGCAGAGCTACTGAAAGCGATTTTTTTTGTGCTGCAAATCCATTTATCCTTTGCTGAAATTTCCGCGTCTTCATGGAGAGAGCGCGTCATTGTTGCTTAGCCTCAGGAGCGCTTCTGCCCGAGCACTTTGGAAAAAAGGAGAAAGCGGCGCACATAGCCTTTTCCACGCGTTATTAGGCGCGATATGTGAATGGCCCCTTATTCATTCATTAATTATTTTTTAAATAAATTAAATAAATTATTTTATATATATAACATGCACTTTTTCTTGTTCCGTAACTTGCGTTCATATCCTCATCTGTCTGTATATAGTTTGCATCATCAGTAAGATGTGAGTTTGTTTTTAAATCGCTGTCACTGTTAGTGCGCTGAGCCACGTGTTTTCTTTTCTTTAACAGCTTTCTGAGGGAAACTGCGTGAAACCTTGAGCGTTCATTTATATTTTACATCTGCTTAACTGTCTATATAGTTTGAATAATCATCAATAAAATGTATTCTGAGATCTGAGGTCTTATATCACAGTATTATTTGACTGAGAAGCATTACTCGTCATTGGGGAATCCTGGAGTGTGACGTGAGGGGATCCCCAGTATTACAGCACAGCGACGCACAAGCCATGACACAAAGTTAGGCAAACTAAACAACCGAAAGCAATATATGTCTTCCTTAGATGTAATGTTAGTTCTGTAATTCAGCGTTGGGGAAAACACCATAATAATCTCCTTTGAATGCTGCTTACTTGGTAACAGAAAAGAGGTTGAAATAAACATACGCACAATCAGCTTTTCCACATGCCCCGATAATCAAAACTTCTACTTAGCGCTTGCTTAATTTCTGCAGATCAGTTTTTGTAACTGTATTACTTAATCCACCTGTTGCTTTGGCCTTATTTAACAGCCGCTTGCACCACCTGCTGGTGAGCGACTGACAGCAGATGGAGATCATGTCTCTGTGCTCTACTGCTATTCCTGCAGCTCCCGGATGTGAAAGGGCGAATTATCTGCCGAATTTTAACCACTGAATTTGTGGAAGCGAATTTGGAAAGTGAAATAAAATGGACCGAAATTTGCCTGTTGAATATTATACATCGTATTTTTTAACTGATTTAATATTTTGGAAGTGAATTCTGGAACGTGAATATGAATTATTGATTTTTTTAATTATGAAAAAGTGTGTGAAATATTTTTAATTGAAATATTCACAGCTTAAACGAACAACTATATTACATTTCAGGACCTAAAGATGCAAGCCCTGGAAATACAAGGCATTAAAATGCAAGTACTGTTAATTCAATGCATTATTTTTTCAGATAGTGCTATTCGGCATGCTTTTTTGTTTCAAAGACATAAGTCATTATTTTACTTCCATACTAGTTCGCCTATAGCAATCGCCAGCACTGCTAGTAGCAACAGTAAATTTTGCTAATGTGACGGCACCTTAAGAGTATACTTTTTTGACTTGGCCAGTATGCAATTTACATAAATTTGCATTTATTTATTTAGGAAGCGCTTTTATTCAAGGTGACTTAAAAAGGAGAAAAACAACTTGTGCCAACAATATTCATAGTACTGTACACAATGCCAAGTTTTAAGTATGAAGTAGTTTGATGCACAACCATCCAGAACATGCTTAGAAACACATAAAACACTATTGCAACCATCCACAGCAATGTAGCATCATGGTGGTGAGTTTTGCACAGGCAAACACCACATACAGGACATATTTCTATTATATGTCTGATCTCTGCTAAACAGCCTTCTAGGGATGATTGTGTAATTTAGCATCCTTGTGAATGAAGTGTGTACCTTATGTAAACTTAAAGTGTTCAGGGGAGATATAGTTCCTCCTGAAACCATTATATTGATGTTTTAATTTTATGAATTTGTTCATAAATGATTCCCATTGTGTGCCCCCTATTTTTCGATATCTCAGGGATCAGATATAAAAACTGTAAACTTTTTTCTTTTTTGAGTACGCCTCTATACACCCTCAGTGTGACCCTTATTGTTGCCTTGGTAACAGAAGACTCCTCCTGTCTGCTGACCTTGACCTCTGTGACCTCAGAAATATCAATTAAGTTCAAAATTAAATGTCACATGATCCATATTTTTAAAGGTTTTCTTTTCGATATGGTAGTATGCCATTTAAATGTAATATAATATACTGACCCATGACACATTTCTTGCAGTTATAAAAGTGTGATTAACACAAATACAAAGATGAACTGTCAATCCAACTTCTGCAAAGAGATAAAACAGTATATATGGATTTCAGATGAAGTATCTGTGATAAATTAAATGAGACTTCACTATGAAACATAGAGGAGTTGTGCCAACCTGCAAAACCTCTTTAGATTAATGCACCCAGAGTCTTTATCTTTATTGATGAAAGCTTGCTAGTAAATCTGAGAGAGAGGTTGACTGTATTATACTCTTGTTAACTGTAGAAATACTGATGATATTTTAGCATTTAACATAAGAACTGTGCTGTTTACCTGTTGTTTTCCTTGATTTATTTATCAAGTTCTTAATCTGTCATCAAATCGAAAGACCACTGACAATTGTCCATTCTGTGTGTCATACTCTCTACCAGAACATGCGCACATTTAAACTATGCATAAGATGTTGCCATTTTAATTGAGACAGCAGTGTAATCCATGCAGCCCCAGCAGGTCTGGGATCAGTTTATTGAAGTCAGTCTGGTGTTGGTGGTCCACACATCTTTAAACATATCATGATATTTAGAGTATGAGCCAATGCCACATAAGCTTTCACTAATGAGCCCCATGCCTCTATATTTATTACATGTTCAATCTGAAGGGTCAATTTTAGAGTCTCACACTGTCTTTATGTTCATACTAATGTCTATGGCCATATGTACCAACTGTAAATATATAAAATATTATATATATATATATATATATAAGATTATGTTTCTATTATGATTATATTGTTATAATCCATTGTAACCCAGATGCAGGTAACAAAAGAGTTATAATAAAGATTCATCTACGGTATCTACCTGAGATCAGTTGTGGCCTGGAGTGAATTTTCTTGCTTGCTGTGTGTGTGTGTGTGTGTGTGTGTGTGTGTGCGCGCGCGCGAGCTGTGTGCAGTGCTACAATCAGATGTAATTTCTGTCCTGAGCAGTAGATGACAGCAAAGCAGTACTTTGTATCAAGAACATAGAAAAAACAGTATGGTTATAACTATTAATTTTACTTTAGTATTAGAGATTTAGTATTTGAGAACCAAAAACAACAACTACTACTAATATTACTAATTATAATAATTATTTTGTGTATTATTATTATTATATAATTTTAGAATAAATAATACATTTATATTATATTATATTATTTTTAATGTCAGTTTTGTAATTAAATATTTTTTTCATTTAATACTGTATTAATACTATTTTAATTAATTATATCATACAACGCTACCATGATTATTACAGTTCTAATCATTTTTAACTAAATGTGCTTCTTGATTAAATTCTAAATGGTCTGTGAAAAGACCATGCACTTTCTGCATGTTGTGGCATCACTTTTTACATAAAATTAAGGCAGCATAAAATTAAGTTTTCCATTTTTGTGGTTTATAATATTTTACATTTTCCATAGTTACTACAATTATTATTATTATTATTATTATTATTATTATTTTAGTTCTTGCTAAAAAAAAAAATCCAGTTTCAGATGGTATAGCTTTGTTTAAGAACATGGTTTAGTTGATGTGGAGAAACTGTTTTTGGGAGATAGAGGCTAATGACCATCTCAGACCAGCCAGAAACTAGCTACTATGGTGTAAAAAATAAAAATACATAAATAAAAAATATCAGCTACCAGTTTGTACTGGGTTTCCCAACAGGAAATTGATTTTGTTTAATTTAAAATAATATAAAATCAGTCTACTAATATTAATTATTTGACAGTAACAGTTGTAAATATGGTATTTACCCAGATATACTGTAACCATGGTAATTGTTGTAAGGCTACTGAAATCATTTCCATATGTAATAGGTTTGTGCTTCGTTTGTTGAAGTCTCTCTCTCTCTCTCTCTCTCTCTCGTGCTGTAAAGATCTTGCGTGGGCTGGCTGTGTGACGAGCGCAGGAAAGACTAGTTTAACGCTTCTCTCCTGCAGTTGCTGTCGGATCTGTCAGGTGAAGCACGCGCTCTCGAACCTGAACGAGCGCGAGATCATCTCCAAAACCAGCAGCAGCACAGACTCAGAGCAGCGCGAACTTTACAGCAGGTGGTCCTGGTCCAGCTCGAAGACTGACGTCTGGGAGAAGTCTGCTGAGAGAAGACACATGCCCTGAGTCTTAAACTCGACGAGGCTGAATTAAACAAACAAGACGAGCGAATCTTGGTCTCGAGATTAACTGAAAGCTACTAATGAAAATGGGTTGAGGAAAAGAAACGCCGATATAGAGAGGTGTAAGTAGGATTTTGAACATGTGGAGCCATGTATACATTTCATTTTGAATATATATTTTACTTACACTATACTGAGCAAGTGTGTCATAGACTTTTAATGTTTCAGTCTCGAATTCCTCTTCTGCTGATTTCAGGGATTAGATGTATATCAGATTTGATCTCATTTTCCTCTGTGCTGTCTCAGCATGTGGGAGTTATGTGTAGCACAGCA
This sequence comes from Carassius carassius, assembly GCF_963082965.1. Lineage (NCBI taxonomy): Eukaryota > Metazoa > Chordata > Actinopteri > Cypriniformes > Cyprinidae > Carassius > Carassius carassius. The sequence goes on along the minus strand of NC_081788.1, from coordinate 9,916,839 downwards.
GATCTCCAGAAAAGCTATCAGCCGATACTCAGAACTGTCCATGTCTTTTTTCTTCTTTATGTATCATCTTTTTCACTAACTTGTTGAAGTACAATGTTTGCAGCTGAGAGGATGCAAATGATTGACCTTTGAACTCATTTGCTGAGAGCTGTGGTTACCGGCGTGCTTTTTTACATTTGAAGTATTCATGGATGAACATTAAGACGCAGTCGACACAATTGGTGCGCTACATGTTCTTTGCTGGTGTTTTTCAGTTGTTGAGACTCAAGTTGCAATATATAGGATAAAAGACATTTCTATCAAATTTCAACCTTCAGGCTCTTTTGTTTTATCTCCCCCCCACTGACCTTATCAGGTGGGGGGGAGGGTAGGCCCAAATTATGGAGTCCAACCCAGACAGCCCAAACCGGGCTGTGGAGTATCTTCTGGAGCTCAATAACATCATCGAGAACCAGGCCAAACTTCTAGAGACGCAGCGTAAACGCATCGAGGAGCTGCAAACGCAGCTAGACCGGGTCAACCAGGAGAACCAGGACCTGCGGCAGGACCGGAGCCTGGGAACAGAGAACTCGACGCAGAACCACAACTACAGCCAGGGCTCTAAGCCCAGCCAGCCGTCATCTTTACCAAACCACAGTGCTGGAGGGGTCCATCAGAACAGCAGCAGTAATATACCCTCATCCACTGTGCCCGGTCCAGCTCGACGGACCCACACCAGACTGACCCGGGGCCTGTCATGTGGGTCCGCCCCTGTGGAGAAAGAGAGAGGCCGACTGGAGCGAAACGACAGCTCTGGGACCAACAACACCTCCACTCTACGGAAACAGTAAGTGTCTCAATCTTTTAGTTAAACCTCATCATGGTGGATCCAGGTTATTGGATGTTTGGGCCTTTGGTGCTGTATTTGTGGTGTGAGGAGAGGCTTAGATTGAGGGCTGATGTGAATTACTAAGCCTTGTCAACAAAAGAGTGTGTGGCAGAGTTGACAACTGAAGTCAGAGAGTCGCATTTAAGTTGATTTGAGAATTGTAGACCTTACTTAAAACTTGACTTGGATTCCAGCAATTTCAACCTTGACCTTTTTTCTAGGAGTATTATATGTGACTCTGGACCACAAAACCAGTCTTAAGTGGCGAGATACAACTATATGAAAATCTGCAATCTGATGGTGCAAAAAAAAAAAATCTATAATTTATTATATATTTTATATATATATATATATATATATATATATATATATATATAAGCACTGACAAAAAAAAGAACAAAAAACATGCCAAAATTTGTTCTGAAATTGTTTTTGATGAAATTGTGACCTAATAAAAATAGAAAACAATAATAATATTGAATTCCCCTTTGACAAGATTTATAAATCTATGATGAAACAGAAAAATATTAATAAAAATATATTAAGACTTAATCTGGGAAAACTTGACATTTGTTAATATGAGACTTGGATTGCATGTCAAAATGCATGTCTTCTGGGTTTTTTTTGGGGGGGGGGGGGGGTATTTTGGGTGTATGGATGCAGTTTAAATAGCACATTGTAAACCCCTTCAGGAAGAAGAGAGACCTACATTTTTTGTGTGAAGGACGATGCTCTGTGTATGTTATGTGCTTGGCAAGAGCCCAAATCGTGTTAATGTTTTGCTGAAACACTTTTGGGTTCTCTGGAATGTAATTGAAATACCCACTTCTCTCATTTTGTCAAGCTTTATGCTTCCTTGTTTTCCATCTCTAAATAAGCAAACACATGGAGTTTGTTGTTGGTGGGGGAAAGGTTAACTATTCTGCAGATGTTTTTTCTGCATCCTTGGGTGATCCAGACGTATACAAGAGCAGCAGCTACAGAGCGTCATACTCAGCGTGTTTCTTCCTCTCTTTGCCTCATTGAGCTCAGCCCACTACCCAACTCATATAATTATGTTTGCCTGCTCATCACCGGCAGCTGCACAACCCCTGTATTCTGTGCTCAAGTGTCTCAAGAGCTCTCAGATCTGTTCATCTTCTGCCTCGTTCATCCTTGCTTGTCTGAAATTATTTACTAGAACCATCCATCACTCTCCTTTCACAATGTTGAATCATCATGTTCAGAAAAAGACTAAATAAAACCAGGCTGATTGGGGGAACACAGGTTTAGTGTTTCTCATAAGCATCCAGTGTGATGTTCAAAGTTCAGATTTGGCACTATAATTCACATCTAATGACATTTCTAAGCATTTCTATAGGGTTGCACTGAAAATAAAGTTTTTTTCCAGCAAGAATTTCACAGCTCACTGTATACATCTACCTTTTGACATAGTTTGAGATGTCATAAGATGAACTACCAGAATTGATTGACTCTGAAATATATTTTTCATCATATTTGCTGATCTTTGTCTGATGGTTCAGCTTCTTTTATTGAAAATTAAATTTTGAACAGTTTGTGACAGTTTACAAAAACAATTCACTGATTCATTTGTTTCATAAACTCAAAATCATTCCCAGAAGTCCCTGTGAGGCTTTTCACTTTTCTTTTTTATAGAAAAACAAATTTAAAGCTGTATTTGTTTTTAATCACTGATGTTTTTGGGTGTGTTTGAAATTGCCTAGGATATTTCACAAATAATTACATGAAGAAACAACAAGTATCACATTGAATAAAATGTGAAATATTTAAGAAGAAAGTCTAAAATGTCATTTTCTTGTAATGTAATATATTTTATTGAAGTAGTAATTACAACTTGGAAAAATAATTTTTACAGTTCAAAAGTTCAAAAATTCACAAATAACACAACACCAGAAATGAATGCTAATGCTTAATGGGCTGTAATAAATGTAATCAGTAGGCCTACTTATCATTTGGTGGATTTCTACACTACACTTTCAACCCATTTTGTGTGTTAGTTTAAAATCAGTAAAGGCATACTAAGGGGTTGATTCTTACTTTTTGAAATCCAAGAAGGATTTGTTAATCTGCAGGTGGGGAATTCATTTGTTTGGTATTACAGACAAATGGTATTCAGTGACTCTCTCTCTCTCTCTGTCTCTGCGTCCTCTTCCTCCTCTTCACCTCCTCCCATGGGGCTGTTAGTCATTAGTAAGGAACACATATGAGTTATTTATGTGGGTGTGAGACTGTGCTGATTGGCTGGGCAATTTGTTCCAGTACTACAGCGATCACAGCGGAGGCAGCAAATGAAACGCTTCCATATTTGTCTAGATTTATTTGAGATCCTCTAATTAGCTCCTTCACTATGATTTTAATTATGCTTGTGCTCAAGTGTTTACCACAATGACCTTAGATTTATGACCTCATTGGCACTTTTAAACCTGTTATAATGGCTGTGCTGACTGAAAGTTTCCTGCAATTTAGGATGCTACTGCACAATATTGTAAAACAAACAAACAAAAAAACACATATACAGATTAAGGTGTAATGTGCCTTTACCGATTTCAGTGTGTTTTCATCAACACATGTTTAGAAAGCACCACAGAGAGCAATTTAAGGGGTCGATAGGAAGCTTTTTTGTTATTTAAGTATAATTGATAATAGCGATGAAATGGCTTTAGTATTAATACGGTATTGTTAAAATGTTGCTGGGAGATTACAAAAATTACTAAGACATAAATTGTTTCTCCAAGTTTTATATTTAAATCAATAAACAACAAATAAAATTACTTCTTGTTTGCATAAACATTAAAACAATAACATCACCAATCATATCCAGATTTTTAAAATGACAACATAACTGACAACAGTTTATCTAATAACGTATGAAATGTTCAAATAAAGCTTTGAAAAAAGTTTCATAAAATGGTAAACCTCACATTTCAGCCTTTAAATAAAAAAAGGTTAAGTTTTAAATATAACATGATGATTGATTAATAAATTATTATATGTATTTTATCCACAAAAAATGCTGCAAAAGCAAAATAAAATATCATAAAATAAACAAAAGTGGTCCATTTGATTTATGCATTATTTTTTCAAGTCTTCTAAAGATAGATTTTTGTGACAAACAGAATGACATTTCAGTAATTTATTCACATAATCATCAGTGCTGTTAACTCCTGGCAACCTGTTCCTGAAATATGGTGCACACGTCATATCAATATCTACTTTTATGACACTTTTATGCTTTTTTTGAAGCTTAACAGCCTCAGTTTTTGGTCCCTTCCATTATAAAAAGAAACATTTTTCCTGAGAAGAAAGTTATACAGGTTTGAAGGGTGATGAAAATGATGAAATAATATTCATTTTTGTGTGAACTGTTTCTTTAAAGCATTTATTCAATGACTCGTCTATTGAGTTATTTTTAAGAGCCATTTCTGCCTTTAAGGAGTTTTCATTTTCTGTCCTAAAGCATGAAGCCTGTTATTCCTGACATCATTCTGCTCTCTGAATCTTGTCTCGTCCCCTTTTTACACTCATCTCTCACAATCCCAGCATCCTCTTTTCACTGCTTCAGGTCAGAGGTCATTCTTTATTCATATATTCTCTCCGCTTTTCCCCCCTTCCTTGCTCTTTTCTCCCACTCTAGTTCTTTTGATTTGGTCTATCCGTTTATGAATTAGGAGCTTTTTTTAAACTCTCTCTCCTCATGTTTTTAGGTGTCTCTCTCTCTCTCTCTTTTCATGTGTGCTGCCCTCTCCACCCTCTCTGTGGCCAACAGATGGAGAATCAGTGTGTGTGTTCCACCGTTACTCTTTTAGACTCGAACATGCTGAGAGAAGGTCTTTCTCTCTCACTCTCCGCGCTCCTCCATTTTAGCACGCTCATCTCCATGTAGTCTAACAGTAAATGCTGTATTTGATAATCTCTCCATCGTTCCATTGTCATCTGTCTCTCTGTATGTGTCTGTTGATTATATGGCATTAGGTCAGGGTTGTCCAGCAGGTATTAATTATTGACCCGTGTTGTGCTTCTGATGGCTCAGACTGTGTGCCAGCCGTCTGAAGCTCTACTCCAGCTGACCTCTGCTCTTTGTGTCATTTGGAATAGCCTTGAGCATTTGCAGTTAGATCACGTGAAAATACATTTTATTTTCATTATTATTTATCAACTTTCTCAATCTTTGAAATGTCATTTCTGCTGTCATAACCATGGCCAGAGGGGGAAATATAATGTGAACTAATGATATCATTAGGAATCGGTCACAGTGGTTGACTAGGCTTTAAATTCATCACCTTTAAAGCATTGCTGCTACAGCCACACACATTCTGAATACATGTCCATGTTCAGTAGTACTAGCAGGCTGATCCACGTTCAGTGAATGTGATGTGAAAGCATGCATCTGTGTGTGATTTCAATACTTTATTTGAATCCAGAGCTTTTTCTTTTAAAATGATTGTTAATATCAGTTTCCAGAAAGTCTAGAAACCAAAAAGTCTAGTTAACTTTTTAATCTGCATTGGTTCTTAAGTAATTTTCCTATTCACTTTTCATATAGGGATTAAAAAAACATATTTTTGAGTTATAAGACATGAACCAAACCAAGTAGCTATGAGCTGAATCATAACATTTCAAACATTGATTTGAAGGAAAAATGTATTTGAAAATCATACAGAAATAGAAAGGTACAAGACTGTGTTCTTAAGCACTTTAATGAAGGAGAGAACTACAATGACAATCAGAAGGCAATAGATAAATACAAAACTATTGTTTTAAAGATGCTATGTTTATAGAAAAAATATATTTAGCATTTATTGTAAAATATGCATGTTCTGTATAAACAAATATTTAAGGAGTTTGAGAGCATAGAACGATTGTGTTAAACATGATTGTTTGCATTACTTTGACCTTCACCTGGACAAGTGTAAAACCAAAACTGACAAGTATTTAAAATTCCAAAATATGGTAAATATAATTAACTGTAATTAAGGTCAAGTACTCGGTTCTTATGAATCATAGTTTTATTTGATTACATTTGCATTCATGAATTTTGTAGATGCTTTCACTCTAAAGGAAAAGTCGATTTTTGGCTGTTTTTGTGTTCCAGTAAGATTTAATCTTTTTTTTTTTTTTTTTACATTTCTAGTTGCTTTGCATGTTTATGTGCAGAGTTGGACCTGTTAGTGCAAAGCCAGACATTTTATAAATAATGGAAATGATCCCTTAATCATTGGCTGCACTTCAAATGGCAGCATAAAACAAGGTCAGGGTCATGTTGAAGTTGTTTGAACTTTAAGAGCCATGTTACAATCCATTTTAAAGCATGCAGTATGGCACTCTGGGTAATGCTTCCCTGTATGTAGTTCAGTGTGCTGGGAAATGTTGACATGACACAAATTTGCTATTGAACACAGAATGACAGCTTCTAGTTGCAGCAAATCTAGTTATCAATGTTAATTTTTTTACATTATAATTTAGTTATTTAATTCATTTGTTATATTTAGCACCCGAGTCACATGATCACACATTAAATTGATTCTCTACAGAGAGAGCATGTTCACGTAATTATGTTCACGGTGCTTCAGGTGTATAAATAGCTGATTATCTCACGTTTACTGCCAGTTCTTAATGCCAACTTCCTATTCGGTATAACCTACTAACGTCTGTTCATTATTCAGCAACAAACCACCTTGATGAACAACGCTGTGAACTACTCCGGTTTGCAGAGCTAAGCCAATCATAACAGAAATTAAATATATAAAAAGTGATACTTTATTTTAATGTATCCTTATTAGAGTGTAATTATGCATTCGGGTTCTAAGTAATATTAATTAACAACATATACGTATTATTGGGCTTGGGTTAGGGTTAGAATTAGGGTTTGATTTGGGGTTAGTTGCACATGAAATTTGTAACAATAACACTATTAAATAAAGTGTTACCACTTCAAGTGATACTAAAGTTGCAGAAGTCAAATCAGCTGGTTTATTTCTGAGGATCAGATGGTGGAAAAATGGACAACAATATTTTTTTGTCATAAAGAATCCATGACTAAGTGTATTTTGTGAATATCCCAGAATGCACTATATTTTGAATGCACTATATTTACTCTCAGGGAGGGTTTTACTACAGGTAACTCATCACAGCTGGTGTGGATATTTAGTTTTACTCTGCATTTAAGCTCACATTATTTCATTTAATTTTCAGAACAAATATTTCATGTGTCCTCTCAAAATGGGTTCATAAAACATGCATGAATGATAATTATTTATTCAATAATTAGAAAAATGCTGTTTAAAATATCATGTCACACAGGACGTGGCAACTTCTCAAACGTATGTGAAGTCATCTGCCATTGTGCAGTAAATGGAAAGAATAAGAGAAGGAAGTAAAAGTGTGTTTAACTCACCTGTACGTCAGATATCCTGTCAGGAAATCTGACACATGCAGTATGAGAGTGTTTAATTAGTGTGACCTGAGTGTAATTACAATAAGCCAAGGGTGTTAATTACCACTGTGATCTTTATTTATGTAACTCTTCTGTGCATGATATGAAATTTGACTCAACATTCATTTATTTTGACCTATCAAGGATGGGCAAACATCACTTTTGTTTTATCTATCAAGCTGTTAACCTGAAAGATTCATATTTTTGCATTTCAGAAACAACTTATGAACACAAAAAAATAAGCAATTTACCCCAAGGAGGTAGAAGCATGAGAAGTGTTCAAGATATGATCCCTACTTCGATGCATTTATGTCTCCTTTATTGTCAACCAGGCAAAAATCTATTATAAATGTTATAACATACATTGCAAGTGACATGACATTAATGATGTAATACGAACAGTGTCATGCACACACGTTTAATATTTAAGGTTAATGAGTTTTACAGGTGCAAATCAAGTAACAATATAAACGTGCCCTCATAATCTGTGCTGAAGGCATTGCTCTATTGTTATTTTCCAACTCTTAGTGAAAAGAAATAAGCCTAATTAACCAACGCTGTTTTCATTTCATACATTTGCATAATTATGGTTTATTTTCATTTTGGCATTACAGTTTCCTAATGGTGCGCTCACAGCAGGTCAGTTATGCAAGATCTTAGCATGGAGCTAACAATCACCAGCAGAAACAATACACCAAGGAAGACAAGTTGACAGGATTTACTTTTTAGCCTTGAGTCTATGTCTTGGAATTTGCTATTTTTATGATAGTTTCTTCCTCCCTGTCTCTGTCCCTCTCACACATATACACAGACACACATTGAATGTGCGTGGGTAGTTTAATCATTAAAATTATGTATTATCAGATAGGAAAAGGCTTTTTGTTATTACAGTATCAAAAAAATAGCTTCGTCTTTTTTTCTCTTCCATCTCTTTCAGTGTGTGTGTGCTGAAGTGATGACTCTGAGTAGAAAATGAAATCACGTTTTTTTGTTTTACCCCTCTGTCCTTCTTCCTTTATCTCTCCTCCATCTATGCCTTATCTTTTTCTCTTTACACTCAAACAGTTCAGCTATAATGCACATTAATCAGTAAGTACATTAAGTAAATATCCTTACTACCTTTCTGGGCCGTAAAACATTTCAGTTGCATTGCTTTCTATGCAGGGTCAGAAAGCTCTCAGATTTCATCAGAATATCTTAATTTGTGTTCTGAAGGTCTTACAGGTTTGGAATGACATGAGGGCGAGTAATGAAAACTGAATTTTCATTTTAGGGTGAATATCCTTTATAAAAAATAAAAGTTGCCTATCCTCTGGTTTTATTATGTTATATTCCCTATAATGGCTTTGGTCCTCCTTCTGTGAATAAGTATATGGTATTTTTGCCTGTTTTCACATCTCTCCTCAATAAGCCACAGTTTGAGGGTTCATTCATGTCAGTAGTGCAAACAGTGTGAGATGAGTGTGTTCAGCTACTGGATGGGTTTAGTTTGACTCTGAGGGACACAATACAAAGATAAAGACAGCCCTCGCTTAGTCATCGTTCAGTAGGGGTTTGTTGGTAATGTGTTGGTATGTGTGCGCCATACATGAGAAAAGTTCAAACTAAGTTTATTCAGTGTAAGTAGCATTAGAGTTAACAACCATTTTAGAGCAGCTTTAATGTTGCAGTGAGGCAGCTCTTGGTTGTTATGTCTAGATTCTGTGAAAAACTATCGGTAATAATACACTTGCTTTAATAGGAAACACTTTAAGACACAAGTACTTTTTGTTCCTAGTCCCCTGCTGTGAGAGGCAGAAATACAGTCCGTTCATTATGTTGTACTGCAGTATACCTGGCTGAAAGTATTCAACCTTTCAACATCGTTCAAAATGTTTTTGTCTTAAATGTCAGGGGTGCGTTCTCCGAAACTACCTTAACGCTACGTCGTTCTTAAGTTGTACCTTAAGAAGTACCTTATCGTTAATACGTGGTTTCCGAAACCTTCTTAGTTAAGTATACCTTCTGTAAGTCATGCGTTCGTAAGGTTGGTCTGGAGCGCTCTTAGCTATACCTTATCGCTGCTGACGGTTCATACCGCTAGTGGCCACCACTACGCAAAAAGATTTTTTACATCGCAGTTTAATTACACATAGAAAATTTTATATGAACTTTTAATATAAAATCTGATTTAGAATTAAAATTACATTTTTACTTTACTTTAAAATTATACACATAAAATACTTAAGTTGTTATAGCCTACACCCAGTGTATGGAAGTGTTTTCATTAATAAAGTTTCCATACACTAATGGTTGTTAGCTTTTTTATTTACTATCCTAAGGCACATCAGCTGGCGAACCATTTGACAGAAAAGGCTTAGGAGTCTATATAAAGAAAGATGAGTTTACACAAACTTTATAGCTATGGCAGTGAGACAGCGAGTACTTGTTTTAAATCAAAGACGGCGGCGTCCGCGGAGCCAGTTAGTGTATGTCAACTACTTTATAAGAGAACATTTTAGTCCACTGACTACCATGTCAGAAGAGACCGTTGTAAAAAAAATTTGCCTGCCACGGGAGCAAATTCTGCAGCTCTTGCATCTTGTTGGCCCAGATTTGTCAAGACAAACTCGACGGAGCTACCCCCTCAGCCCCGAAATTCAGCTGCTGGCGGCTCTTCGTTTTTATGCTGTGGGGAGTTTTCTGGAGGTTGTTGGGGATGGATATGGGCTGAGTAAGACCTCAGTGTGGCTGGGCGATCTCTTTTTGCGGACTTTTTTCCCCGACATAGTGAATGTCGGTATGTCTCTCATGTTTGCGCTTTTATTGAGGAAATCATCCAATTACACAAATGAGCAATTTACGCCAATAATGTGATACGGCTGGTGGATAATCAGCATACGTTGTGGAGAACATTAACACACTTATGGCCGTGAGGGTTTGGGATTGTACACTTGCTAAATTATAAACACATACTCATATTTATTTCTGCATGTACGTATTTCAATAAGCCCCGATAAATGCAGTTTGTACTATTTCTAAAACGCTTCTTTATAAAGAACATTGTTTTCTCAATACTTTACCTATACCGCTGTGAAGGAAAGAGCGCACAATCGATCATCGAGGCGTCGATATCAACCTATTCAGCACCTCCACCATGGACAGCAACTGCTAAGGTCGAACTTAAGAAGGTTTACCTTAAGCTACATCCTAAGGTATAGTTCGGAGAACACACGTAGCAAAGGTATACCTGTAGTTAAGGTGTACCTTTTGAGTATTCGTAGCGCGCTAAGAGACAACGTTATCGGAGAACGCACCCCAGGTCATTCTGCATTGTGCAGAACTAACATTAAAGTTTTCTTGACAGTCCTGTATATTTGTTATTTGATTGTATATTGCAGCAGTCATTTGCATAATTTGTCTTTTCTTTCAACTTATATTATAAACCATAAACAGCTGTTTTAAACTAAGGTAATTAACTAAAATAATTACAATAGAAAATATGTCAAATGCACATGCACATCTATTTTTGTAGTAAACTCCAAATAAAGTTTTTTTTTTACAAAATGATTATGTCATGACAAACAGGATCAATATGTAGCAGCCAGGCAGTCAGTTCATTATATTTTGAACTGTTTCCCACACAAAAGCTGTTTATTCAGCTTCATTGACATCCTTTCAAACAGTTCTCATGGTTGATCGTTCCAAGATGGCTGATGACAGATGTGTTTATTCGGGGTTGGAACTCGTCTCCACAGGACAGCTCACTTCAGGACCTTGGATAGCCCAAATCTAGGACCTAAACAATGAAACAAAATGAACAGATAGTACTTCTGTGTAAAACTGGAAAACTATTTCTAATCATAGATGGGTCAAAGAGTGCATTAAACAGGGCCTCAGGGTCAAACTTTTGTCTTCTGTTTATTTATAATTCTTTATTTTCTTGAGATGGCGTCCCTGGAGAGTGACTGTACTGTGGGTCAGGTTTTTGTTGGCTGTGTGATGATGTAATCTTCTGCTTTGAGCGATGCAATCGTGCCAGGCCTGTGTGGCTCCTTTTACCTCATGGCAAATAAACAAGAGCATTTACCATGGGCTGAACCAGTGGACAGAGTGAGGGTGAACTGGACTGTCACATCATAGTTTGTCCCGTACTGACTCATGGCTGAGTGTAGGGTTGGGTGATATCAACCAAATTGGCATCAGAAGAGACGATGCGAAACATTTGCTCAACATCGTGATGTCTGTCGTCCATCGGTGCTGGATGATGGCATCATCTATCAGCCCAACTACAGCTGAGAGGCTGGTAACGAGAGAGATGGAGGAAGAATATCAGTCGTGGTACCATCCCTCCTGGTTATTTGAGTGCACTCTCGCCTTGCATATTTTTTAAGCCTTGCATTTCTTTATTCATTTATTCCTCTGTTTTTTGTAAGCTGCTTTTTCTTTACACAAACTTGCATACACTGGCTTCAGAGATGTCCAACTGAAACCAAGTTTTTGCACGTATCCATTTATCTGTTTGGGTGTGTGTGATCTGTTCTTTTTGTTTTTGCATGCTGTTTATTGATATACAGCAGGGGTATTAATTTAAATGTGAAAGAGGTCTCTAAATGGCCTTTCCACCAGAGGCTAGAATAATTAACAGTCCCAAAATAACTTATACAGTTTAAGGAGTTAGTATGTAATGTTTTCTGATAGTAGCCATGATATTCTGTAAAAGTAAGAAATAATGAATTGTCAAATTCACATTTATATGTTAAATACTTTTCCAGTGTAGAAAGTCCATTCAGAATTATTTGTATAACACTTGTTTTACAGAATAAACCTTTTCAAACTTTGTGAAAGAGGAGCATACTTCCTTGAACTGAATTTGTACTTGTAGATTAATTCTTTTTTTTTAAAATATATTAAAAAAAACTGTACTTTCAGAAAATATAAGGCCACTTAATTGCATTAAAGAGAGATCTATTAACATGTTATAAACACTTAAGTGTTGACTAACATTAAAGCGCATGTTAATTACTTGATTATAGTTTTAAATTTGTGTTAAGAAAAATATGACATTTACACAAGTAAATTGCAGCTTCATTTTTACAAATGTGTAATAACATATATATTTACATACATGAAATACTGTATAAGTGTCAACCGAAATAATATGAATGTATATTTTAGTTAAGAAGTTATGAAATTACGTATAAAGATGTGCGTAAGTCTTAAGTAGGTAAAAAATTATCTGAAGTTCAGGCAGTTGTATTTATTTACATATAAAATTAAAGTTCAAGACATTTTCATTTAAAAGGCTAATATGATGTGATTTCAAGTTTTCCTGTCTCTTTGGAGTATTTCTAGCTGTTTGTGAAAAGATAAGATCCCTAAAGTTGCTAAGACTAAAGTCTCAAACCCAAAGAGATATTCTTTATAAAAGTTAAGACTTGTACACTCCCTCCTAAAACGCCTCGTTCTAACAGCCCCCACATCTCTACATCACGATGTGAAGATTTGCATAACTCCGCCCAAATATTCAAGCTAAGAAAGAAGGTGTAACTTTGATTTTCACTTTAGTATTGTTGCTACCGCCGCCATGTTGTAGAGAGGTTGTGTGTTTCACTGTGAAAGCGAAACTACTTTGTTTGGCCTTCAAAAAGAGGACACAACCAGAAATCAGTGGTTAAGTTGTATTTCCAAATTCAACCAAAATATTCAGATGTTTGCAACACAGTTTATTAAGGACGAGGACAGTTTCCTGGAAGAGTAGCCTACAATGCCGGTGTTCTGACAAATATTGCTGACTCACAGCCTGTAAGCAGGTTTTCATATTTAAAGAATTTGCAACTGATGATTCAAACGCAAGTTTTGAGCAGTGTAGAGTAGAGCTTATTGTTTGTCATTTCTCAGATCACAAATGCAGACATAGTTTAATGTGTACACGATTCGTAAAAATAAAGTGTAAGTTATTATAATAAGTAATTATGTCCCCACTGGATGCAACAAATGCCTTGTTTGTAATGGGATTTATTGTTTTTGTCTCATTGTACTGGGACACAAGGCATCACAGTATGTTAAGGGGCGTAACATTTCTGTCACGTTTTGTAATAATTGACGCGTTTCAGAAAGGCAGTGCATAGAGGAGAAACAATGATGTGGAAAATAATGTCTTTTTTTAACCTTAGCATGCAGTTAACTGTGTGGAAACATTATATTCAGTTCACAAACTTCACATTTAAGTATTGTTTATTACCTTAAAGTACATTATTTCCATTATAAGTAGTATTTTTTTTTAAGTATGATAAAGTATTCTTCTTTTTATCCAAAGGGAAAGCATGCATAAAGAGAATTCAAAGTACTAACGTAATAGTACCCTTAAACAGAAAAAGTGCTTTGAAAACATTTTAACAGAGAAAAAACTACATTACTTGATTATTATAATTATTGTTTCATTCACATGAGTGGTCACAATTTAGCTGTTTAGACAAAGTCGCTGACTCTAAAAGTTTTACACTGTACTGCTGTGCAAGAGAATCAACAAGAAGCTGTTGATCAACTGTTGCTCAAACTGACTATTTAATTCATATGAAATTTATCTTTCCATGAGGCTTTATGTTGTTTTAGATGCATCACTTCTCCATCTGGAGAAAAACCTTCTGTTGACAATTATAAGCATGTATGATATGTGATTCAGTGATTCACCGTCAGGAAGAAACCACTCTTGCATCTGGAACCAATATGTACAGACTCACAAGCACTTCATATTTTTTATGTTTATGACACCGCATTTTTGTTTGTTTTATTGTTTGAGTTGTAATCACATGTATCTTGGTTAGAAAGTTTAAAAATCAATTCCATTTTCTGTATAACCACTGAGCCATGTCAGAACATCAGAGTTCACAAGTCAACCAGAGTCTGTGTGTCCAGAAGCACTTGTGTGTGTTTTCCCATGCACAAGGTTGCTCTCAAAACAAAGCAGTTTTTAATTTGGACTATTCTAATTCCATAAAAGCTTTTTTTTCACACATGAAAAGCAGATCGTTGTATGAATAATATCGTTGCTGTGGAAACTGAAGATTCCCGCAGGCTGTTCATAGGGTTCGAGCCACCCTTCCGCCCCCTGCCTCCTACCCACAGACGCTTCTCAGAGCGAGTGTGTGTGTGTGTGTGTGCATGTGTGTGTGAGAGCATCCTCTTCACCTCGCTCAGAGATGGATTACTCATTCACATCTTTTAAACAGTTCTTGTGTAACCAGTGATGACAACTTTGCTTTACAGAATGACTTGTAAAATAGTGCTCCAAATCCAGATGTTCCTGTATACCAAAAAACATGCTCCGCTTTGAAGTGCTGTCCACCAACAGCGACTAAAACATTTTTCTCGGAGGAATATTAAACATGTTTAATCCTCATATTCCTCTAAAAACACTGGAAATAGAAATTTAGATCACTTAATAAAGTTTTTTAAGGAATCAACAATAAAACTATTTATCTCTAGTGAAAAAATTGGTTTTGAACAGTGAAGTCAGTACTGTAAGCAAAAGTGCCTCAGTTTCTAGTTACAACTTGTTTAAAGAACCAAAAGTATTATGTTAAAGCCACATTTTAACTAGATTTGCATTTTATGAAGGAAATATCAGCATTTGCAGGTAAAAATGAAGTTTTCAGTGAGTTTAGGATTTTTTATTTTTCATCTGAACCGCCTAAAATTTTATTGTTAACATGCTTAAATTTTTTGTCATCTTCTTTTCTGGCAACAATGCACAAGAATCAAAATATTGACTTTGTTTGAGATTTGGAACATATATGTGAAATACAATTCAGAATTTATTGCAATTCATTCATACGTTTCAGTATAAAAGAATATAAAAAGGATATTATGTAATATTGTCTTGCAAGCATTGGAAGAAATTTAATATGGCCTCCTGTGATCCAGATTGTGAATCTACATACTGTACACTTTGTATTATTACATAAATTAAATTTATATTTGGATGTAGTGAACACAGGGAAAATAAAAAATCTGAAATGGAAATTTTCATTAATACACGCCCCATGGTCAAGTTTATTAATTTATTTTCTTGAAGATTGACTCTCTACAACATTTGTAAACCCTTTTAAAATGTTTGAGTTTATTGTGCACAGTTCATCAGTGCACATGGAATATGAGGTTACTGAATTACTGAGGTTGTGAATGGCATTTTTATATTGACTTTAATATGCTTATTTCTCCTGCATGTAAATACTGCTTAATGTCAGTAATCACCTCAGTTTCTGATTACAGCTGGTTTAAAGTGCAAGGACCTTGTTGGAAGTTTCAGAAACACTAAACAAAGCTGTTAATGGAGTGGACTAATGACTGAGAGCTACCGCTCTCAAAGCTAATCCACATCCCAGTAACAGGTGGGTGTTAGCAGCTAACAGTAATGATGAAATATGCCTTCTAACAGTAACCAATAATTCCCATAACTGCACACATTATCTTCCCTAAATTACACACTTTTGTACGAAGCATCTAAGTAATCTTTCTATTTAATGTGTTACATCACCTCTTGAACTTGAACATGTTCATGGAGATGGATTTGAATAGTTAATACTGAAGCGGTTATCCTAACCTCATGTTTACTAAACAAACCTAGCTTTATTCTAGTTATGGACGGCTCTTTAAAAGATACAAAATAAGCTGGAGTTTTATTGCAGTAATTAACCCTGTGTGCCAAAGAATTGAAAATCATTTGTATTTAGAACGATACAAGGGTGAGTAAATGAGTAAAAACTAAATAGTTTTACATACAGTCACACAGAGAGAGAAAAATAGCCATTCCCATCCAATGCTATAGAGCCAAAAGCACTATAATTTTCATACATGCAATGTCAACATATAACCTAAAAAATGTGACATGCTTTAACACATTCACCTGAAAATATTCACCTCTAGGAACTGCTGTAATCACTTTTCTAGATGCTTTAGACTGTGGATCTGTATTGCAGAAAAACATGATAATGAGAAGATTTTTGTTGTTGTTGTTGTTGTTGTTATATGCGGTTTGATTGATTATTCCATTCTGCACGTAGGGAAGTTACTTGATCACATTTTTCATTTTCAGTAGCTGCTACTTTCATTCCAGTTGGACTCATTTAATTCGAGTTCATGGGTGATCTGAGTTAAATGATTTACTCTAGAGCAACATGATCATTGCTCATTTTATAAGGTTCAAACCAGCCCTATGCTCCATCATGCGTTGTAAGTAATATATTTGGCCATATATCTTGAATAATTGACTATCTTGACAATCATATATCTTGCCTCTTTAGGGTTTAATGTACCAAACACCTCTTAATACATCAGTGATAGTATCCAGAAGCTGCTAATTGCAGTATGTGTGCTCTGTTTATTATTGACAGTCTTGCTGAAGAGAACAGACTATGATCAGGGAGATGATAATTTAATTACACATGTCTAGAAGGGGTTGGAGAAGCACTTTGGGAAAAAATGCATTCCCTCTTTATTTAAATAATATTTAACTACACACTTAACACTCCTTTATATCAGTTCTGCTTTGATTTGGGGAAACCCCTCTTTCAGCGCTATTGAATATTAAATGCAGCACTCTTATTTGATTTCTTGAGGTTGATTCATCGGTCTCATATGAAAACTGGCTTGTATTTTACATCGGGATAATGATAGCTCATAAGTGACAGCGAGTGGATTCTGTGTGTTTGGATTGATGACGTGCCCCAGCCTCAGGAGGTATTGAATATGTAATGTGTGAAAAGCCATAACTAGCGCTCTCTCTGGTCTCTTTAATAAACATGGCTCTTGAGTGGAGGAGATCTGTTGCCGAGGGAACCGTATGAGCTCAGAGCAACTCGGTGGGCGACACACAACAGTGAAAGAAACATGAGTGGGAGGAAGAAGAGAGAGAGAGAGAGAGAGAGAGAGAGAGAGAGAGAGAGAGAGAGAGAGAAATACTGTAATATGGAGAACAGTAGATTTTGGGGAAAAGAATTGTTGGGGAAGCTGTGTGGATTTTTTAAATTTTTTTTATAAGTGACACAGCATTTGTTTTCGACGAGACGTGATTACCCATAGCTATTTGCGTCAAACGGGACATTTGACATTACCAGCTAATTTTTTCCTTTCTGTGAACTAGTTTAAATTAAGATTGTTTGTGAAAATACTGTGCTTTTATTCCTTTTTTATTTTTTATTTCTCAGCGTGTTGTTCCAAAACTGCATGACTGCCTTTCTTCTGCGAAATTCCAACACAGTCTCACGGCAGATCATAACTATTTTAAGATTTGGCGAATTTGTGGCTAATTTTTGTGAAGTCGAAATTGTATGTATCTTATTCCCCTTAAGGTTTATGGGGTGGAGCTTCATGCTTACTTTTTTATATATATGCATATATATATATATATATATATATATATATATATATATATATATATAAAAATCATACATTTTTTTGGAATCACATTATACAAACTGAAATGAAAGGACCATGCTGTACGTGTCATAACTATATTCCACATCTAATCCTTTATTGATCTAGTACATGTAGCTTATATCAAAATTTCCTGGAAGTCATCTTAATATTAATATTAGCAGTCATTTCTTCAGGTGCTAATTTCACCTTTTTAATGCAGCCTTGCGTTACCATCCACCAACGAGTTTGAAATGGTGATTAAGCAGACTCTTTTATTCAAAGAAGCTTATCCAGCTGGAGCAACCTGGGGTTAAGGGCATAATGATGAAAGCTCATGGCTTCCTTACAAGGAGCAGAGCAGCAGCCTTCCAATTATCAGGCATGCTCTTTAGCCTCCACACTAGTGGTTCTCAACCTTTTTTTTATTATTACTGAACCCCCATCACATTTCAAACCCGTCTCAGAATACGCTCTCTGGTGCATTAATGTGTTTGTAAAATTATTGTGTATCTTTTCAGATAGTAAGATGCAGCATTTTCTAACTCCAAACTGCCTCAGAAATGTCCCTTTATTTAAGTCATAGGAGTTTGTGTATGTTGCCCTAGAAAGACTCTGTGTGCTTAACTCTTTGGTTAAATGAGTTATTCTCATTTTACATGACATGTTGTGTTATTTTCTGTCTGCTAAGTTGTTAATAATGTTTATAGCTCATTATATGAGCACAAGCCAGCAGATTCACCCAATGCTGAACCAGTAACAGAGCGCCACTAGTTACTTACTAATTACTGCAGAGCTTCAGTGGAACTCCTAAAAACACTGCAAAACGAAAAAGGGTTGCAGGTGCTGGCGGTCAGAATGTAATAATCCTTTATCTCTGAACACTGGAATTCATCTCTTGGCACACCTCATGCTACACCCACACACACTCTTACACACACACACACACAGCCGCTGGGTTGCCAGGCAGCAGGAGTGTGTCCTGGTAACCGGGGGCCGAAGCAATACAAGTACAATGCTGTACCATTTACAGTCTGTCACAGCCAGAAGCCTAACATTCAGAGCCATGGCTTTTTAAAAACTAATCATTATCTCCCTGACAAATAAATTTCTAAAAGTAGGAACCTGTCTTTTGCAGTTGAAATGATTGCTGTACATATGCTATAATTTATTTGAACTGATTTATAGTTACTAAAACGTATGCCAAGTTTGTCAAATATTTTTATTCTATTGATTTTTTTTTATGTATAGAAATTTATTATTTTTTCCTTAGATTTTTTTTTATTAAATATTTTATTCTGTTTTTGAATTAGAAATAGACAAACAAAGATGTGAACTCATAACTGTGACTTTTCCCAAAGAGGGAAAATAGACTGCTATTTTCTTGGCATGACATACTAATCAGATGTTTTGATTCTGGGGATCACTTGCAAATGTTTCCTGTGCCACTGCTGAATCTACAGCGCCACAGAATCAAAATGATTCAGATGTGAAATGGCGGTCTAAATTAAAATGTGACAAGATAACAACAAATTAAAAAAAGGTAAGACATCACATCTTTCAATTGCACAATGGTGTTTTAGTGCCATGTTTAAATATTACCATATCTTGTTTAAAGATATGTTTACAGAGTTTATCCTCACCATATTATAGCTTTATTCTAAAAATTCTCTTTTAATATATATATTATTTGTATATACATATTTTATATTTATATATACATATCTCAACAAAAAGTCATAATGCTTTAAGAATTAAGTTGTAGGAAATTTAAGGCTTAAGTCTTGCAAGATTATTATTATTTTATTTTTTTAAGGAATGTTTCCAGAGATTCTCAACATGTTATGGCTTTATTCTTAAAATCTCTCTATATAAATATATTATTTATGCTTATACTTTATTTCAATAGCCCAGTAGACATTCTACTAACTATAAGTAACTTTGCAACTATATGTCAACTAACTCTTATTAGTGTATTAGTAGACTGGTTTCGATTAGTAGGATCAACATATAGTTAGTGGAGTGTTACCTTATTTATTATATATTGATATTTTTTATTTTGTGTGCATATATTCAGTCTGAATCAGTGCACCACTGCAAGCAACATTCTGTACAAATCCAAAACACTGACCTACAGTATGGGGTAATGTAACTCTTGTTTTGGTGGCTTTTCCTTTTTCTGACTGTTTTTCTTGTGCTCTTTATAGTTGATGTTTGTTCCTCTGTCCGTGTGTCAATATAAAGGAATTCTGATAAAGATCAGCACAACATTTTGTCGAACTGGCAGCTTTGTTCGGATAAAAAGAGTTCTGTTATCTGAAGAAGTTTTCTTATCTGTCTTGTCAGTGCATTTCTGTTACCTGTGTTGCGAGTTCAACATAAACTCTGGAGCGTTGTTACGGCACAGCTTAACTGATAACATCAAGGACATTTCAGGAATGTATTTTTCTGTTTGAAAGAAGGACTGAGTCAGCTGGAGCGGGCAAACACCCCTTTAGTACATCTGCTCAAATGATGTCTTTATAACAGAACCTAGAAGAGCTTTTACTGTAAAAACGCATTACATAAACTTTACCAAACTGATTGGAGGGGTCATTCATGTGGGAGTATTTCAGCAGCTCTTTATATTATCTTGAAGTATTAATGCACAACTTGCTTTCAGATTGTGTTGAACCAGCTCTAACAATATTTTATTTAAAGGGACACTCAATATTTTTTCTAAGCTGATATTGGTGTATATGGAATAGAAAACAATGTTAGAAAAAAACAATGTTATTGTTGTGTATGAGATGAGAGGACTGTATGCTTTCAACTGCAATAACACTCATCCTCAAAACATTTCCCTTATTCTTCATTTCTTTTGTCCCACTGTTATTTTTCTCATCTGTTATTTTTGTTCTCCTTCTAACACTCATTTTGCTCTCTAATAAGCACAGATGTTCCCACACGTTGACACGGATCTTTAAACATCTATCATTTTACGATCAGGAGAATTATATCCTCCTCCCACTCTCCTCTGCTCCTCTGTGTGAAGTCCTAGTTTTGTCCTTCAGTCACCTCTGTGTCTTTCTATGAGCTTCCAGTCTTCCATCCCATGGCCTCCTCGAATGCTGGATCTACCATTCGCTGTGTAGGTGTTTCTCCAGTTATCCTGCTGCTCATCCCTGGATGCCTCCCTCTCTCTCTGGCTGCGTCTCAAAACCTAGTGTGCTGCCTGCCTAGACAGCATTTTTGGTTTGGTTCAGCTCGTTTAATTTGAAAAATGTGGCCTTGGATGGCAGTTCTTTGAGTCTGAATATTCAATTTCGGCTATGAACAAGTCTTCCATGCCACCCTTCCCAAAAATATCTTGGTTGGAAGCTTTGCTAGGTTTTTGAATGTTTTTTAATTTGAGTTCAAATGCATTTAAACGTCCGTAAAGTACTAAAAACAATGCTGTATAGGTTGACTCACTAGGTTTTGAATTTAAATTTTCAGTTTAAATGTTTTAACATTCTTAATTTGATTCCCAAAAATGCTGTAGGCCACTCAGAGTTGCATATAATCAAATGTATAATTGTGTTAATCGTGCCTAAAATGCACTCTACGTGGGCAGTTCATTCAGGTTTGAATGCGTGATTCAAACAATTAAACTCCATTATTTAGTACCCAAAAGTCCTGTTTAGTTAGGCAGGCAGGTTTTCAGCTTAAATATTCAAATCAAACATTCAGACATAGTTATGATGACTAAAAATGCTGTCTAGTATTTGTATTTGTATAGGCAGCTGGCCAGATTTTGAGTTCAGACATTAAAATCGAGTGCTCAAATGTGCTCATGATGCCCATATGTTATCTTTTGGTTTGCAGCTCACCAATTCAAATATAATGTTCAAACTCATAAAATGACTAAAAATACTGTCTAGGTCAACAGCTTGATAGATTTTGAGTTCAAATCGAATATTCTATTTTAGTGTTGTAAATGCTGTCTAGCTAGTTGGCTCACTATGTTTCTTTTTCTCTCTCATTACAAGACCAATATCCTGAGGCTAAGTGAAGTGAAGTGAAGTGAAGTGAAGTGACATTCAGCCAAGTATGGTGACCCATACTCAGAATTTGTGCTCTGCATTTAACCCATCCGAAATGCACACACACAGAGCAGTGAACACACACACACACACACTGTGAGCACACACCCGGAGCAGTGGGCAGCCATTTATGCAGCCATTTATGCTGCTCAAGGGCACCTAAGTCATGGTATTGAGGGTGGAGAGAGAACTGTACATGCACTCCCCCCACCCACAATTCCTGCCGGCCCGGGACTCGAACTCACAACCTTTCGATTGGGAGTCCGACTCTCTAACCATTAGGCCACGACTTCCCCCACAAAGGGGGAAAAGTACAGCGTGGTGAAGTAGAAGCAGGCAGTAAAGCACTAGAAAGATTGAGGGATGGAAAAGATAAACGGAGGAGTGAAGGAAGTGGAGAATATAAATAGAGAACTCAGCTGCAAAGAGGATTGAGTCTTTCTTTAATTACAGTTAAGTGTGACAGGAATGAGATGGAAATCAAGCCTTATCTTTTAGCTTTGGAAAAGCAATGACTTGGAACATAAATGTGTGTGTGAAAAGGAAAGCGAGGCCCTCAGGTAAGACTGTAACTCGTGTTTAGCAGATAGGAGCAGGCTGTGGCGTGGGGGTAATAAATGTGGCTCTGTTGAAAAGCTCTTACTCTCTGTGTTGCGTAATCTTCCCACTGGGAGCTCTCGCTCGGGGACTCACTGTCTCTCTCTCTGCCTTTAATTCAGTCTCAGTCACAAAACATTTAGAGAGGTAAGATGCTGTTTAACCCCATGTCTATAATGATCTGTAGTGACAGTCCACATGATTTGCATATATACTGTACAATATCAAGTTAATAGTTATTCGTTACAATATTAAATAAGTCTAAGTAAGCACCTTACCTGCAGAGGGCTAAGCGAACGTTACATTTCCTAATTAATATTTATGAGCCAAGCTGTTAAGGTTTATGATGATTCACTTTGTGTTCCTGCGCCCATGAAAACTTAAATATTATGGTATATGTTAATTAACATTTCAGGAGCAATTTATTTGCTTTTTATTCCTTCATAGACATATTTATCTCATGATGGTGCCACGTGCCAGTGGTATTTGCACTCTTTCTCTCTTTGACCTTGTTTAGTGGGACTAAACAGGCAAATGAAATGAAAACACTTTCTCCACATTTCTCAGTGCTGTAATGAATAGATTCATTCATGAGACCAATTAAAGAGAAGTGTCAAAGTGTTGTGACAATGTGTGGCTGAATTCTGCTGCTAATGAATACGAGTTTCACATGGGTTCATTTTTCTTGGATTTACATAAACCCTTGTTTACATACATGCATACATACTGTACGCTTACTTTTATTTTTCAGAAGAAGGGAGATTTTTCAATTTTTTCTTAAAGAAATCTCTTATGTTCGCCAAGGCTGCATTTATTTGATCAGACATGCAGTAAAAACAATAATATTGTGAAATTGTATAACAATTTAAAATAAGTTTCCTGTTTTAATGT